>NW_021144767.1:5110420-5142920 GCF_900634625.1 Parambassis ranga
GGCAGCTTGTTTGGCTTTTTGGACTTGTACATTTCTTGGAGGGTCTTGTAGTGTCCTGCTTGGATATTCTGGCTGTCCAGACATCAACTGAACAAGCTGAAGACATTACAGGGACATTATGGAAAGAGGACATGAGATATCCAAACAAGCAAGTTGTCAGTATAATAAACTGAGTAAGTGGTAGCATTAATTCATTAATGTTTGTGTTGCTTGATATAAAAGTAAAATATTGGACCAGAGTACAGACACTCTTGGACACATAGTGAAACTTCCAAAGCTGCTGAATGTCCAGAATGTGCCATATTGAATGAACTCAGCCAAAATTATATTTAATACATTCATACATTATTCATCACTGCGTCCCGTTTTGCACTGGGGTGCTGGCTCTAGGTGACACTGGGATGCCCATGGAACTAACAGGGAGATGTTCCAGAATAATGGTGGATGCACTGGAATCTGCAGAACTGACTTCTTGCCGTGGTTTCTTGGAAGGTGGAACTTTGGTCTTCCTGGACTTTTCACATTTGAGAGTCTCTTCTGAGCTTTTGGCAACATGCTCCTGCAAGGCATACTAGTAAATGAAGAAAAACGTATACTGATGGCATGCACCTCATGTTTTGGCAGGGTATCTGGAGTCCTCTGTGGCTCTTGCGATGGAGATCATATCAGTCATAGTGTTTCTTATGAGTCGGCAAAAGAGCTCCTGGATAAGGTCACATGTGCTCAGTTCCCAGTCCTTTCTGCTCGAAGTAGGAGCGTCGCACTGTTCAAGCTCACTGTCCGTGAACACCATGTATTCTGGTTGGACATAGTCACAAATTTAGAAGTATTTGCCTCCTCTTTGAAAGGTCACTGCCTCCAGTGGGGGGAGATTGATGAATTTCCGGAGCAGTATCCACCTAAAAACCATTTACACAACCATTTATTGAGCATTTTTGTCATAGTCACATTATCATTTTGGGGAATGAAAAAAAACACTGAAAGTGAAAATACTTTTTAAAAAATGTATTTGAAACAGATAGTGATATTGAACCATGTGCGTTTTATCAGTCCTGTTATACTGTGACAGACAGATCTGACCTTTTCATTTTGATTCACTACAAGCCATATAGCCCGGCGCCTCCAGAAATGTTCAGGACCAGGAAAGAGGTCTTTAACGGCATCTCGGGAAAGCGATGGGATCAAGTCTTCTCCAATATAGCAGCTGTAAAACAGAAAAGTTAGTCGGGGCCAAGAAACAGAGGTTATCATTAAATTCCTTCAGATTTTTACATAGTAGTTGAGGATATTTTGTCAGCACCTGTTTCCACATTTTTATTTCTTGCTACTTCTACTTCAAGAGTAGTATGTGAACTTAACATCATGTATTCATGTCTTACAAATGACCAGTTGTTGCTGTATTTTCAGTGTTTACAGTCCTTGACATTGAGAGAATGGCCCCACAGCTCAATGAGACATAAGCTATTACTAGATTAGCCCGTTTTATTGTGTTTTAGCTGCTAAACTTTAGCCGCGAATCCACAACTTGTTAAGCTAGGCTAACTACATTAACTCACCATTAACACCAGCACAACATCAAAGTAACCCTTGTAGCATACCTCTGACTGTGGCAAGGTGTAACCTCGTCCAGTTTGTCCATTTTATGAGTCTGACATCCACAGTTTGTTGAGAATTATGATTTCACAGCAGCAGCAGGTACCTCTAGCTTAAAGTTTAGCTTCACGGACTCCAAGTGGAAAAAAAACGACAGGTGGAATGTACCATATTCCAAGAGGGAGCGGGGAGGGGCACTAAGCCTAAATACGTTTAATTTGCATTTGTACAAACTATATTTACGTAAATAAGGTCATATTGCTTCATAATATATCGGCATATCTGGATAATTGATAAATAGTAAGTGGTTTCTGTTGTTATAAGACATGGAATTGTGGTACGTACCTTCATCATGACGTGTCAGCAGGTCGGCTTCATGCAGAGCAGGCAGCTAGCTGCTAGCTAAGGCTAAAAACAGGGAATGATTTGGCGCTGTGTTATCTGCTTTGTGTTTGTAGCTCTCACTCTCAAGTCTTTATTGTCATATAAATACTGCTCATAGTCGTAGTCCGGACTTTGTTTGTGGAATTGATGGATGCACCAAAGAATATGGAGTCTACAACTCACTATGGTCACATTGGAAGAAACCACCGCGAACACCTTGAACATGGCAGCAACCATTCACAGGGAGAGAAGACAACAGCAGCTTCATCAGGTGAACAGAACCGTGTGGGCATACAGTCCAGCTGAGCGACGGGGGAAACCAGTGAGCGAACGGATGAAGCAGTGCTGGAAACAGGGGGTCATGTCTTCCTGTAGACTCTCTGCATCAAGTCAGTCAGAGGTGAGTCCTGTCCAGTTTAATAACAGCATCATGTTTTGTGTGGAGGAACAGTGATTTTCTTTTTAAGGAGGACATCAGGTGTAACCGTCTGACCAGACAAGCTACTGCTGTTATGTTGACTGCAAGAGAAAGCACCATCTTTCACAGGTCTGTCTACATACAACATTATTACATCTGTTTTGATTTGTGGCTCTGTTGATTATCTGCATGTCAAGGACAAGCCTAACTCTCACTGAATGGTGCACATCTGGGCTGATGCCTGCAATTGAAAACATGTGTTTCAATATTGTGTATATATATTGAAAATAAAAATACATTTACAGTGACCCTATTAGTCAATGAGCTGCAGCATATTTCTCTATGAGATGTGATGTTTAATAATTCCTTGTATTTGCTCTCTGCTATCTAATTAGGATTTGAATGTACTTTGAATGCCTTAATAATGAGTAAATAGCATCATGTGTGGGATGTTAATATAATACACTTTGTAATAGAGAGTGCATGCTAATAATTAAAAACATGGACTGCTTGTATTTAATTTGCTCTTATTTCTTGTCTGTTCTGCAGAGGTGTGAATGACGTCTTGGCAGCAATGCAGCAATATCAAGCTCTGTTGGTGACTAGTCTGAGGAGTCAGCTACAAACTGTATTTCAACATCAGGGAAGTGAACTTGAAAAGGAAACGTTGGCAGTATTGGACCGGATTGAGGATCCATTCACATCTGTTTGGACAGCATACAGGCAGGACAATGTGATTAAGAACAATGTCAAGTGTGTGGAGTCAGAGCTTTCTGTTGGCTATACCACCTGCTGCAGAAAAAAGGGACAAAAAGGGTTCTTGCCACAGTTCCTGAATGTTTTCATTACATACCTCTGATTACAAGTTCAGAACAGTTATTGTCCCATCCAAAAGTGTTAGAACTGACAGATGAGCCACCAAAATACAGAAGTGGCTCTCTCTATGACATCATAGATGGAGAGCTCATGAAATCACAGCCTTTATTTTCAGCCCCACCTTCTGCTTTACAGATCATTATTTGAAATCTGCAATGCACGTGGATCTCATGCTTCCCAGAATAAGTTGCTGATGTTTTATTACACATTAGGAAACATTCATCCAATATATAGATCAAAACCTGCTGCAATCCGTCTACTGGCTGTTGCAAAGAAGAGTGAGTTGTCTGATTGTGGAGTGGATGGAATTTTGGGCAGGTTGTATGAGGACTTGAAAATGCTATATGATGGTGTTAATATTCAGACTGCAGCTGGTGAACGTGAAATATCTGGAGCATTAGTGTCGATATGTGGAGACACCTTAGCACAACATGAGCTTTGTGGATTTAAAGAGGCTGTTGGTTTCGCCTAGAGTAAGTGCCGGCAGTGTGAATGTTCATTTAAGGACACGCAAATGTATTTTGACCAAGACAACTTTGAACTAAGGACACTAGAAAGACATGTTCGGCAGTGCAGTGACATTGAGAAGCAAATACAGAGGATCTTAGGAACAGTTTAAAGACTACATTTGGCATCAACAGGAAGAGCAAGCTGGTAGAATTTCCAGCCTTTAACTTGATTGAACAAACACCTCAGGATATGATGCATGTAATTCTTGAAGGCATTGCTCCATTAGAAATAAAGTGTGTGTTAAACATTCAGTTCTTTTAGGTCAACTAGACTTGGATGCCCTCAATACTGCATTAACTGGATTTCCCTACTCTCCGCTTGATGTCAGAGACAAACCAAGCCCTATAGCTTACAGCACATTAGCTTCAAGTGACAGTAAACTGAAGCAATCCTCAGGCCCAATGACTGTTCATTTATTATTGATACAGCTACAGATACTGAGTACTACAAATTCATCCTTGAACTCATAGAAAGTGTTCAGATGTTGTTTGCTCCTGTCATTGGTCTACAGACAATTAGCAGGTTAAAGAGACTGAACAGCATTTAAAACATCTGAAATGTCTTTTCCCTGATAACAATATTTATATCTGATTCATGCTCCATCGCAGATAGAACTCCTGGGACCGATGGTCCGTCACATGTGCATGAGGTTTGAATCAATACATTGTTTTTTCAAACAGTGGGCTGCAAAGGTCTTTAGTAAGGCATAATCAAATGTATGAGTGTTGTCAAAATGTAAGTCATCCTGAACACCCAATGTTTTTCAATGAGTGTGCATCGGGACCAACTTCAGAAATACGCAGCATGTCATATTTGAAAGAAAAACAAGGGCTTTCCTCGGAAATGATGACACAAACAATGCAGTGTCTGTTGAATGGATTCATCTAAATGGTAATTAATATGTACGGAGAAGACATTACTTGTAACTGCTGTTAATTCCAGTGATTTACCTGAGTTTGGACTCGTGAGCAACATCTATGTAATTAACTGGTGGTTATATTGTTTTGAGCTGCAGCAGCATAATACTGTCTGCTATGATAGAAATTACATGGCATATTCAATAGAGAGGCCAAACATGGCACAAGCAACTGAACTCATAACATCTGAGGATCTGTTAGATTCCACTCCCTGTTATAGTTCTACTCACAAGGATGTGACATGTCCCCACAAAATATTACCTGGCAGCTGTGCTTGGGCTACACAGAGCCTCATCTGAGAGGCTGTAACAGGTGCAGGTTTTAATCGGTTTGCCTCGGTGGTTTTCGTTGTTTCGTGATTGTTCTTTCTGTCTGAAAATAACAGTAACACTAATCTGAAACAGCAGATCAACAGTCAGTCAAATGCTGATGCTGCAGTATACTGAACACGCATGTTCTTTGCTACATTGTGATTCAGGGTGCAGGTGAAGCAAGGGTCATTTCATTTTTTGCCATTTTGGGTCATTTTGTTCTGTTTGTGGACAATGCACATTTACAGCATGTTATTTGTATTATTTGTATGTTCTATAGACCAGTCTGCTGTCATTTTAACAAGATGCTGGATATGAACCAATTCTGTCAGGTACAGATGGCCTGCAACGAAATAATAATAATAAAAAGTGTTCATTGTTCTTGTTTAGTTTTTCTTAAATTGAGGAGTTGTGTGAATGCTCTTACTCTTATAATAAGTCTTGTTGCTGCACTGGGATTTATTATAAAACATGTTTTCATCTGTTTCTGGTTCTTTTTACCTCAAAATTAGCTGAAATATCAAGAAAAACTTACCATACCTTCCTAAAATGAGATATAAAATCTAATGTAAAACAAGCTTGATGAGATTAATATTCTTTCTGGACAAACATTCTGGACTCATTTCCTTGATACAAGGCTTTTTTTACTTTCCTGAAATTCCTTTTTTGCAGTGTAAGAAGGTATATATATATATATATATATATATATATATATAGGGTATAGCTGTATATAGAACACAATATGGCTGCATGAATATAAGATTGGGACGACATGTTGCCACACAAGTGGCTGGCATAGATGTAAGTATTTACCATAACTCAATAACACGCTTCATACCGATGAAGTGTGATGGGATCATTCCACACGGCACACCTGATGAAGGGTTCAGAGCTCCAGTGAACAGCTACCAAATGTAAATGTAGCACTCAGAACCACCTCCAGGACTTTGATCTGCTGGATTAGTCATGGAGGAACCAGGAACAGGACTCACCTGGACATGCAGCTGCTTGTCAGCCCTTTGTTCCATTATATATGAGCCAGCAGAAATGTGTGTGTATGAAAATGTCTACAGCTCCCGAATGGTTAATGCCACACTTTTGTCCAAACACTTGAATTAAAGCAGAAAGTCTGGACTTCACTCACATCTTGACTGTTTCATTTCAGCTTCAATCAGGAGGACTTCTCTGGCCTCCAGAGCTCAGCTCTGGTCCTCTGGTTCCAGCCTTGGTCCTCCACTCACTGTGATCCTTTGTTGTACCAGGTGTAGTTTTGGTGGCTACACATGTGTTCAGAAACTGTTCTGTTGTAGCAGCTGAGCTTTACTCCAATCCACTGTCACCACAAACACTTTCCCCTCTCTGTTCTTCTTCTTCCTCTGCCTCTTCTTCTTCTTCTGTGGTGTTTTCTGGCAGCTGACATCCACACAGTGACATTTCTGCCTCCTCCTGTCTTCAGTCAGACTGTTTCTCTCACAGTCTGTAGAGAGAAGCTGACATTGTTGCACTGATTAACCTCAACCACACACACCTGTGTGAGCCGCACCATCATTCTAACAGTTCTATTGTTACACTGAGTGACAGCAAAGCAGTGAGCCCCCTGCTGGTGATCAGCTGCATGTACCAGAAGCAGACAGAGATTTCTGATATGATGTTAAAGGTGTCACAGAGGAGGATCCGACTGTCTGACCTCTGATTCTTCTGTCAGCATCAGACACATCACAGTTTGATCAGTTTTCAGATCACACACAGCAGCATCAGTAACACTGAGCAGACATTACACACTCCATCAAACACACACACACACTGCTCACTTATAACAGGGATAATAAGTAAAGTTCTTTACAATAAATTCACATTCACATGTTATTATCACTTCACACATGGCACAGTATATATGGCAGAGAGTTAAAGGTGGAATATGTAGTCAGAGTAATACCAAATATTGACACTAGGTGGCAGCACTTCAGCCTCCACCCACTGCTGCACTACCAGCACCACTCTCAGTGCTTTTTGTTTCCATTGACTGTACAACATGATTCAATCCATGTTATTTATATGACAAACTATGTGTAGTGTTTCTATGTGTGTAGCTGACATGTTGCTCAGCTTCCATTGGACACATATACTAGATGGAAGCTGCAGCAGGATTGGCTGATGACTGATCACAGGTGTGAACAATCAGCCGGTGACGAGTGGAGCAGGAGCAGCTGCCCATGCTGCAGAGACACAAACAGCAGCAGCACTCTGTGACCCATGTCCACTCTGTGTGTCCTCCAGACAGTCTTAAGATTAAGATTAAGAAACCTTTATTAGAACCACAATGGGGAAATTGCATTTTTGCAACAGCAGGTACAGACAGCAAAGGATAAGTTAAGAAAAGATATATATGATAAAATAAACTACCAATAAAATATAGAATAGAATCATCAGCAGTTTACATATGAACAGTTATTGCACAGGTGAGTGGAGGGAGAAGTGGTCTGTAAGAAAACTGTACATAGTGCATCAGAAACTAAATAAATAATGTGTTGTACACTGTGGTGTGTGAATATTGCTCCTATCAGAAGTGGTTATTATACAGTCTGACAGCAGCAGAGGTTGTGTGTAATGACGCAGCTCACCAGCAGAGGGCATGTGTTTGTGTTTTGTGTTTGTTTGTATGTTTTCTATTGCAGCAGCAATGTACAGGGTCAGTATCATCCTATCTGCTGGTAAAAGTCTTTCTCCCCGTCGGGGAATCGAACCCCGGTCTTCCGCGTCAGGCGGAGATACTATCCACTATACTAACGAGGAATGCTGACAACCACCATCTGTCATAGCAGCAGCCACCTGGTGCGGTCATGTGTCAGCTGGGGTGTGACGGAGTGGCTACGTCAGTAACTGTGGGCAGACTGCAGGTGTGTGTGCACCCAGACACACACAGGTCCCAGCTGAGAGCAGCCGGACCTTCCTGTCCTCCTGTCCATCGCTGTCCAAGGTGAACCGACACCACCAGACCACAGGGCCATTATTTATTTAGCAGGAAAGAAGAAGATGCTCTGCAGCATTCAGGTGTGTTAACACAGTGCAGAGAGAGGAAGACATGAACAATGGTGTCAGAGCAGCAGCTGTTGCTGCATCAACCTGGAAATCAAACTGTTTATATATATGCACAAACTGTACGTTCATAAGTCACATGACATGCACACTGTAAATAAAAAGGAAATCACATATTTTTAAGACTCTTAGAACACAGACAGAAGTATGAATTATATATGGTTACAATCAAAAAGAATTGAATGCAAATAAATGATTTTGTGGAATTTAAATTAAAACCTAAAAACACCAGAATCAGCAAATCACATGTTTGCATTACAGTGGTCCCTCCTATAACCAGTTCACCTCTCACCTTGTTTTTCTCTTACAGCTCATTGAGTTCTGGTCCGGATAGTCCGTAGACCAGTGTCAGTCCATCTTGACAGACATTCTGTCATGGTTTTGGTTATTTACATGTACACAATATGCACGACAGGAGTTAAAGTTACATGTGACTTATTTGCTATCAGATGCTTGAAACACCTCCACCCACCAAACCGTTTTGGGCGCACCCATCACACTGTTCAGCTTAAATCTCCCATATTTAAATAAGTTTGTTCCAGTATTATTATTCCATCTGTTTAAAATATATATTAAATGAATCTTTTCCCTTCTTTCAGAAATCAACTGAGGTTATGAGGACGATGGCATGCGCCTCAGAGGCTGCCACACCAAGTCACACCAGTAAGTGTTATAGGTTATACTGTACGTGTGGATGCTATCATTCTTGGCGGTCTTCAAAACACCATCCTTAAGTCCAGTTGCCTCAATTCTAAACTCTTGTAAATATTATAGGACTATTATAATTTCATGTCAACATGTCGATCTCAACCAACAAGACATTTTTCTCTTATTCAAATGTTCCTTCTGTGCAGCGACTGTCTGGATAATGGGGGACAGCTACATCCGACGTGGTGGCGAGAGAGCTGCAGCCACAGTGGGAAACGCCCTTGGGGTCAACAGGACCACCATCTACTGGCTTGGGTGTGGTGGTCTCAGGTGGAGTGATTTCCTCTCCTTCTTCTCCAGGTCCCTACGAGGAAGAGCAGTTCCAGACGTCCTCCTCATCCACTGTGGCGGGTCTCAAGTGTCAGGCTTGTTGCAGCGATGAAGGAGGACCTGCACCGCCTCCACCTGCAGCATCCAGCTATGAAAATCATCTTCTCTGGGCTCACTCAGAGGTGCAGGTGGAGGGGTGTTGCCAGTCCTGGTAACATAGACAAGGCCCGCAGGTTCGTGAACAGTGTTATGGCTGCATATGTCTGTTCAGTTGGTGCACACTTTGTGCATCACACTGACGTAAAGTATGACTCCAGGGCTGTTTTTGCGAGATGGCGGACGATAGGGGACATGACATTTTTTTAAAGAGTTTGGCCACGGCCATTAAAGCCCAACTTCAACAGCAGGAAGTGTTCTGTCTGACAGTTTGCCTGCAGTTTAACTTGAGTCAAAGGACTTTCAGGCCTCAAAACAGCCCACAGTGTCATATTTTAGCCATAACACTGTTCATTTCTGTTTACCAGCTGTGCTCTTCCTCACTCCCACACTCTCTCCCATTCCCTCTGTCCTTCTCTCATACAACGCTAACATACCACTCATATATGCATACACTGTTTTTGTTCATTGTTATATATGTTAGTTGTGGTGGCTGTGTGTTCTTATGTATGTGTTCAGGATGTTTTAGGTGGACATGGCAAATGCAGAGGAAAGACAAAAGAACAGGTCTGGCCTTAGACAGCTGGTTGGAGCCTGCATAAACGGGGCACGGCCGGTTGAATGAGGTCCGACAGATCAGGCTTTTCTCCCGTCGACACCTGTTGTGTTCAGGTCTGGGGCTACTTGGTTTTGTTCATTGCTGTGTTCCATATGTTCAGATGTGTTCTCATGTATTTTATGTGCTGCACTAACATATGTTCAGAATGTTCAAGATGTTTTAGGTTTCTGGGTGTTCTGGGAGAGTGAGACAAAGAGAGAAGAAAGTGAGGTAAATGTGAAGTTATTTTATGTTTGTGTATGTTTATTTTATGCTGTGCCTTGTACTCGTTAACTTGATTCCAGTTTTGATGTTGTATTCAGTCCCAGAGGAGGCTTCTCAGATGGATCGTCACAGTTTGTTAAAGGGGAAAAAACATAAAGATAAGTATTTTATATTAAAAGTTATTCACCAGATCACTTACACAGAACTGTGCACTGATGCAATTGTTTGTTTTGTCTTTGCTGAACAGGAAGCTGAGCAAAGGATACCAGGGACCCAGGCAGCTACACTGTGGAGCAGGAATACCAGCTGGACTTCCTCTTTGGTCCAGGTACATGTGTAAATGTGACAGGAGGTTGTTTCATGCTCAAAATGTCCCATACACACAGTAACATTCATTTCTTTAAATGTTGACATGCATATTTATAGGACATGAGGAGTCCCTGAAGATTGATCCAGGCCTCGGAGACCTCATCAGCAGCTGTTGCTCATAAACAGCCAGTAAGTTTGCAGACTGTCATGGCAGTTGTGATAAATGTGAGACATTTTGTGCTGTTATAATACTGTTAGTGATTTGAGTTTTTTGTGTGTCTTTCTAGAAAAACCTGAAGACCACCGTCCTTCTCTCTTCTGTCTTCTTTCTGTCCTGTCTGCCTCTTCTCCTCCTTTACCCAGCCGGCTCTCAGCAGGATGGTCCCCCGTTATGAGCCAGGTCCTGCTCAAGGTTTACTTCCTGTTAAAGGGGAGTGTTTCCTTGTCGCTCTTTGCTTGGGGGTCAGGCTCTGGGATTCTCTGACGGGCCTAGGTGCCTCATGACTAAAGTTAAATTGTAATAGTAATTCTATATATTATACCAATAAAATTATAATTTGAACATTGTACTTGTCTCTTTTTGAATATGAATGTGTGTTTCAGGGAAATGTTTGATCTCCAGTAATCATAATGTTGTGGTTTAAAACATAAACCTATATATTTGGTAAGATGTTAGTCAGAAACATTATCTCTCAGTGATCATCCAGTATTCTGTTAAGTTTAAAGAATCTCCATTCAAATGAAGCCAGGTGACACATGAAAAATTGACATTTATCAGATCCTCAAATGATGAAAAAATGTACTGAAGCCTATTGAGAGGACAGTGTGCACGACGCCCAGAAGATCTCCAGTTGGTGTTTACTGCAAATCCTGTCTGAGACATGGGAAGATCATGAAGCAGCATCAGTGGATTCATGACAAGACGGTGGTCCCCCTGGGAAGCACATGGATGGCTCAGCCAGCACAGTCAGAGGTTGGATATTGGTCAGATATGCAGGTGCAAACACTCTATTAAACACTAGTTTAATACTAAACAATAACCCTGATAGGAAACAATAGTTTGGTGGAAATAAAGGCAGTCTGGCATACCTTGATGCAGAATCTGTATTACAGTAAGACATGATTAGCTGTAAATCCGGTTACAGTCCATTTTTATAAAGACATTTTCTTACATTCACACTGTTGTGGATATTATGGCTTTGTTTTGTTATTGTGAACACTCATACAGACCACTGTCAATTTCAAATCTGAATCTACATCTGACAGCTTTTTATGTCTTTTTAAACAGTGGAAGAAAACAATGAGGGACACTGGACCAGGCAGAAAGTCCAGGGGACAGGGAGGTCACATGACTGCAGGGAAGTGTGGAACTATATATGGTTATGTATGCACTGACATGATATAAGAGCACATATGTACTCATTGTATATGCTTAGGAAGGAGGTTTACATTACTGGAGCCCTTTTGTTATGGTGAAGGTGGACGTAAGATAAAGTATCCAACAGAGAAGGGATATACAGTGTTTCACAGTCATAAATAACAGTTAGACCAAGTATTATAATTGGTAGGTGGGAATAACAGGGCAACATGTCCCAATATGGGAATACCAACGAAGGTCTTGAAAAACTGTATATCTATTATGCAAATGTACCTCCACTTTTCAATAAAACGAGCCTGTGTCCAGGAGAGGACAGAACACTTATGGAGGAGAGTGAAGCAGACTGAAAGGCCTGGGCTCACTAAGTGTTCTCCCTTTGCAAAGGCGAAACTATACACTAAGTGTATTGTCTTTCACTCAATGTTCTGATCACAGAAGACGGACGGTGACGATCCGGGGTGACCAGGGAAGGTCACGACAGAAGACAGCAGAATTCCATCTGGTGAGAGAACGTATAAGGATTGAGGTGAATGTTGTGTCTCGTTGCATTTGATCAGATGTTGTTGGCATGTTTCCTTTACACTGTTCATCAAAACAAGGAGACGGTCTGACAGCAAGACCACACTGAAGGAGCCAGTGAACCACTGCAGAATCAACAGAGGCAGCATGACAGTGAGACCTGAGGTAACATGTCTGCTGGATCACTGGCATACATCAGGTACAGATTACATTACAGGATGAGATTTATTTGGTAGCAGCACAGAAACACAGGGATGGCTCAGGCAGCACAGAGGTTGGATGCAGTCAGGTGTAAAGTTGGTCTATGTTTGAAATACAGGCTTTGTGCTGTTTTTATATGGAGTCTGCATGTTGGCGTGTTTCACCATGTTCATTACTACACATGAACCCTCATAGGAAACAGTGGTAACATTGGCAGCAGTTAGACCCAGGCAGTCTGACAGGCCTTTATACATAATCATCATAACAACTGTAAAGAACTCATAAGAACTTGTACTGCATCATATTTAATCACCATGTCCATCTCTGTGACCTTTCTTGACCTGATGGCAGCTAGAGCTGCAAAGGGAAACAGCCACATGAGACCAGCAGTCTGTACAATGTTAACATGCAGGATGAATGCTGAAATCGTCGCTGTACTAAACAGACAAACCTTACATGTGTGAGACATTCTGAGAGGGAGAGCTTCTGTTCTACAGCCTACTCCACAACTGAGGCTAGCTAGGTACGATACTGACGAGTGTTGACCTCGTTTAGCTGGTCAGAAAAATAACAGAATGTAACTTACAGTGACAGATTCACAGTAGATGTCCTCAATAATCTTAATCCACTGTAATAGAATACAAGGACCTTATTCATCACACGGTACATAACTTCCTCACAGTATTTCATTGTTTACTGTAATTTTCCACAACAAATGTGGAACAGCTCCAGAATGAACACTTTATAAACAATCTGAAATCTTCACTGACACTGATGTGGACAGACTGAGAGTGTCTCTACCTGTGCTAGAGCACTGACAAAATGCCAAAGTGATCAAACATCAGGCAGAAAGGATGAGAGCAGAGAACTGGTCTGTGGTCAGCACCAGCAGAACCTCTCCTTTATAGGGCTGTCTTGATCACTGCCTCTCATTTACACCTGTGTCTGTTCCATTTGCACAACAGCAGCTGAAACTGATTCACAATCAGTGTTGAACTGGACAGGCTGATTTCAAAGTGCTGCTTCGGACAGTTTGTCAGTGAGGGTGTCAGTGTCAGACACTCTCTGTCTCCCAACAACCACAGCTGCACATAAAAGCCTGGACTGAGATATAACTGACTGAGGCATGAAGAAGACTTTAAGCTTAATTAGGCGGGCAGGGCTGTTACAATGGTGACAGGCTGACACACAGAGGCATACAAAGCAGCCATATTTGTAGTCTTTATCAGACTTTAAGCACTATATCTGTCATATTGATCATCCTTCAGCTGTATACTACTTTTCCACATTCAAATCACACAGCCTGTGCTTCTTATAAGCTTAAGATATTATTCTAGCCTCAGACCCTTCATATGGTATATTTCCAGGCTATTCTTTATGGATTCTTACTGTTCTTGTTTTTAGCATCCTCTACTTTGCAAAATAAAAGAGCTCCATCCGTGCAGATTGGCAGCATGTCGTTTCTGTCTGCATGGTTGTGTGTTTACATTTCACCACTGCTGTCTGCGCACAGAGGAAGGATGTGCATACACACAGACATGTGTGCAGACACACACAGACACGTGTGCGCACATACTCTCACCGTCGGACATGCTAGTTGGATAAACTGAACTCTATGACTACACTAAGCTATGCAACGGTACTGATGCATGTGTTTTTATTTTATTTTTGCCATTGAGATATGCTATTTACATCCCGCTCTGTAAGCATTGATGGGACTAGCGGCAGCTTTGTGCATGGTTGGACGCAGAGTGCTGTGGGTCTCTGCTGCAGCTGACGCTACAGTGAGAGTGACCGGTTGTGAATGCGTTGAGGCGGGGGAGGAGCTCACGGCCACTGCTTGTCGAGGACTGACTGCAGAATGATTTCACGTCAGTTTTCAAAAGTCACCAGAGAGAGTCACTAGTTGCTTTTGATTAAAAAAAGTTTGGAAAGCGCCAAATGTAGTGAGAGAGACGTCAAGTTGCCAACACTCATCTCTATGCTGTGGTAAAAACACCTCCCTGCATTACTTGATGCGCATGTCCAGAACCGAACAGAACACGCGCCCTGAACTGGATTTTTTTCCTGAACCTTCCCACCCCTAATATGTATGTATATATATTATAAACAAGATATATATATATAAACAATGTAAATACTATAATATAACATATGAAGACAACAATATATAATATAACAATATAAAGATTATAAACAATATATATATTATAAAGAAGCAAATGCATTTTTCAAACAATATTCCTTGAAACCTGAGCACTGAGCACCTGAGAACTCACACACACACACACACACACACACACTTTGAGCTAGTTTGGTCTTTGTAAGAGCTAAAAACAACATACTTAAATAACATATTTATTGGTGTTTGTGTGTAAATTCGTAGTCTGCAGTTAGTTAAGTTAAAATGCCCGCAGCCTCTTATTAAGGGAGGCTGAAGATAGGTCCTATTACTGTGCAATAGGACCAGTTCTGGGACATCAGTCAAAAATGGACCTCATGGCAGAGTTTGAACATGCTGTGCAGGGAATGGAGTGGGCTGAGGTGGTCTCCACTCTTGAGGCAGCCTTACATGACCTCCTCTACCCATCCCCTCCTCCTCTTCCTTCTGCTGCCCCTTGCTGCATCCTATGCCCAACCTCAGGGACAAGCTTATGTGTTTGAGCAGCAAACTCCACCAGCTGGCAGAGACAGCTAGCCAGGGACAGGTAAGACACTGAGCACAGATCAGGGATTTATGTCATCAAAAGTATGAGCCAAATCGTCATCTTTGGCCTCCAAAATTAAAATTGGAAAAAGCTATGTAATTAAAAATTTAGTGATCAGCACAAGTTCACCCAACACCCTGCTGTGTCGAAAAAACACAGTCATCTTTTGCTGCCCTCCTGTTATTGTGGATGGCCATCTGGAGGAAGAGGGCAGGAAGACACTGCAACCACCCCCACCAGAAGTCACTACAGCAGATTTGATTGCTCACCCTGAGCAATTTGAGTATATTACCACATCTGGACATGTCACAGCTGTAAGTTTCTTATGATGGCCTCCTGCCAATCTCACTGAAGCATTACCTTAATATTGATTTTGCATCCATATGACTTCACATCATATCTGGCATCATCATATATTTTAAGTTTAACCCTTGTCTGTCACATTTAGCTGCATCCTGTGAGGGAGTATAAAGGGCAGCAGGGTGGAGGTGTGCCCATGAGGCAACTAAAGCTGAGGGAAGTAGGAAGCTGATGATACTTTAACATATTTAACTCATTTCCACTTTGGTAAAGTGTTGATGTTGATAAACATTCTTAGTGATTCAGTTTATTTTCAGTAAAGATGTTAAAGCGAGGCAACTGGACTTAGAGATTCTGGAAGATGTTCTGCTGCTCCTCCAGCTTCATCAGTTGCTTCATCACCTGTTCAGAACTAAACAACCTCTTTCATTATAGGGCACACAGGAAGTTACTGTCCTATTTTGGAGGGAGGCAGTCATGACCCCACTGTCAATTGGGGTCCCCATCACCATCACCCAACTTAAGGGGAAGTACAGCCCGGACTACGGCTACTTCCTCCAAAGCACCCACTTCACTGAAGTGAAGGTGAGTGTACTCACTGTAGGAAGTAAGCTATGTGTGGCTTTCCAAAGCAATTAATATTCATATTTCCTTTCTTCAGCATTCCTTGGAACCCATAGCAGTGGAGGTGGAGGGACTCCGCACTAAAGACAATGGAGACATTGCCATCTTAAGCCTCCAAAACACAGTTTGTTGTTCCTCAGGCAGTGTGGACTAAAGACCTGCCCGAGGAACTGGAGGAGTTCCCAAAAACTCTTTTTTGGAATGAAATCCTTCATACTCTCCACCCTCTGTACCTTTCCGTTGCTGTTGGACTTTCCCCCAACCCACTTCTTTTTCCCCCAATTAATTAACATAATAACTACATAATAATTACAAACATAATTTGTATATAGTTTCTGTTAATAATAAAATGATTGTTGAGTATTACAAAATATAATAATAATTGGATAAAAATTGTTTGCTGGTTATGTCAATAAAAATGATTGTTGTTTCAATTAATGCATATGATTACATTTAAATTATTATTATTATTATTATTATTATTATTATTATTATTATTATAGGTCCTTCGTGTCCTTAATAAATAATAAATAATTCACTTTAGACTCTGCAAAGATGTTATAATGTGATGTCGCACTTCGCGTCATCGTGCTTCTACTGACGTGCGTCGAGGGTGAAGACCGTCGGAGTGAGAGCTACCTTCGATCAACCGGAAGTTTTGTGGGCCATTCAATGAACTAGAAAACTAGAAAATGCTACGACTTCAGAGGAGGACCACACTCTTATAAATGTGCTATATAAATAAAGCTGACATTGACATTGACATTGACAAGAGCCAACTGATGCAGGTTCATGGCCTTCATTCAAATAATGTTTATTATTATGACTAGCAAATGATCCAAATATAAAACTCAGCTACAAAGAAATATGTATAGAAAAAATATATATAAAAAAACATCGAAAAGCATCTAAACTAGATCATTTAGGTGACGACATAATGAAGTCTCCAATTTCCCAGTGTCCGTGAACGTCTCATTCCACATGAACGCCACAGCAACGAACCTGCATCAGTTGGCTCTTGTCAATGTCAATGTCAATGTCAGCTTTATTTATATAGCACATTTATAAGAGCCCACCAAAGTGCTTAACATTAAAATACATAAAATAAACTCAAACTGATAAAATACATAAAAGAAATGAACTGCAGTAAAATACAATAAAACAAAGATACAACAATTTTTTGTCCCGGTGAGAAGGCGAGCCGCTGCGTTTTGGACCAGCTGCAGACGGTGAAGCTCTGACTGTCCAATTCCAATATACAGGGAGTTACAGTAGTTTAAGGGAGAGGTTATAAAAGCGTGGATGACTTTCTCTAAGTCACTCTGACTAAGGTATGGCTTTACCTTAGCAATAAGCCTTAGTTGAAAGAAGCTAGACTTGACCACTGAGCTCACCTGCTTGTCCAATTTAAAAGCACCATCCATAATCACCCCGAGATTCCTTGCATGAGTTTGTATGTTTGGCGCCAGTGGGCCAAGGGAGCTGGCAAGGACCTGGACTAGGTCGGGGCGACCAGACAACCTCAGTTTTGTTTTTGTTTAATTTTAGAAAGTTTAGGTCCATCCATTTCTTAATATCACTCATGCAGTTTAGCAGTGATTGGAGGGAATCTTTGGCAGAAACTCTAAGTGGCAAATACACCTGCTTATCGTCAGCAAAACAATGGAAGGGGATGCTGTGCTTCCTGAATATGGACCCCAGGGGTAGCATGTAGAGAGAGAACAACAGCGGGCCCAGAACCGACCCCTGGGGCACCCCGCAGGTCAGAGGGGCCACTGAAGAAGAAAACTGCCCTATCTGAACTGAAAAGGATCTGTCTGTTAGATACGATTCAAACCACTTTAGGGCAGTGCCTTTTATGCCAACATGGTGCTCTAAGCGAGCCAAGAGAATGGCACAGTTGCCAGAGTCACGGGTGAGCAAGAGATCATTAAAAACTTTTAAAAGAGCAGTTTCAGTGCTGTGGAGAGGCCTAAAACCAGATTGAAACGGTTCACAGACATTTGCTGTTTTTAAAAATTCTTGGATTTGAGTAAGAACAGCTTTCTCTAAAACCTTTGAGATAAAAGGGAGCTTGGAAATTGGTCTAAAATTTGTTAAAACCGAGGGGTCTAGGCCTTTCTTTTTTAAAAGAGGCTGCACCGTGGCATGTTTAAAAGAGGATGGAACAGATCCAGAGCTCAGACACAGATTTATAAATTGTAAGCTAAAAGTGTCAACTGTGCAGAAGACCTCTTTAAAAAGACAGGATGGAATGCTGTCAGATTGGCAAGTGGCAGGCCATAAATTTTTAACAATCTCAGTGAGGTGAGATAGTGAGACAGGCTCAAATTTGTCAAAGACAGCGGAGCTGGGAGAAAGAGCTGAGGGGTCCTGGGCAGACTGAGAGAGCGGGTGTCCAAATGCTAAAATTTTATCAATAAAAAATTGCTTAAAAGCCTCGCACAGAGTAGGACATACAGACAGCATCACATGGATTCACCAGAGAATCAAACACATTAAAAAGAACCTGAGGCTTATGAGCATTTGCAGACACAAGTGCGGAGAAATATTCTGTCTTTGCAGCTTTAACAGCCTGCTGGTATGATGTGAGATCGTTTTGTAGGAGATCCCACAAAATTTTAAGTTTGTCCTTTTTCCATCTCCTCTCTGCCTGCCTAGATGCGCGTCTGAGCACACGACTGGACTCGTTAAGCCAAGGCTCTTTCTGCGGCCTTACAGGCTTGAGAGTCATGGGCGCGATTGAATCCAAAATCTCAGAGCAAAGTGAATCAAACATCATTACACAATCATCCACACTGTGGCTGCTAAGATCAAGGGAATATAGAAAGGAGTTTTTAAAAGCAGCGGTAAACCGCTGGGGAGTTGAGGGGTTAAAAACACGGAGACGGCAAACGGGCGCGGTGTTCATGGTGCTGGGTGCAGGCACAGAGAGGGAGAATAACACAGGTAGATGGTCAGATAAGAGGGAGTGTCCGATTTCAGTTATCTGTACATCCAGCCCATATGACAACACAAGATCCAGAGTGTGGCCTTTCTCTAGTGTCGGCACCAAAACGGACTGCGTGAGATTAAAAGAGTCAATGGCACTCAGAAAGTCTCTGACCAGAGGTCTGCTCTCACAGCAGACATGCACATTAAAATCACCAACAATCAGAAAGTGATCATATGACACCCGAGTGACACCCGACACAAAGTCCGCAAAGTCCCGAACAAAGTCTTTGTTAATTTTTGGTGGCTGATAGACCACCGCACAGAGAACAGTCATGGGGAGCTTTACCTCGAAGAGTTGCAGCTCAAAGCTGGAGTAGCTGACAGCCGGAGATTGTTGGCAGTGGAATGAGGATTTAAATATCGAAACCAGTCCTCCTCCTTTGCCAGTGGTACGTGGGGAGTTAAAGTAATTACATCCAGTGGGGAGCAGCTCCGAGAAAGGTACCAGTTCTCCTTCACGTAGCCAAGTTTCCGTCAGGAACATAAAATCCAGTTTACGCGAGGTAAAGAAGTCGTTCAGGAGAAAAGTTTTGTTGGTGACGGACCTCACATTCAGCAGCGCCAGATTTAAATTAAGAGTGCCAGTCGAGGGTGAAGCAAGCTTCAGTGAGCGGAAATTCTGATGATCCACACCACTTCTACCTGTTCGTGGCCGCCGGCTGGCAGGAGGCAGCAGCAGCTGAGCGGGGTCCACCAAACAGCCGACGCCGTCGTAGCTGTCGACCTCCGGGAACACCGGTTGGATCCATCGGGCCCTGATCGCCAGTGAGTGTAAAGCAGGATCATCCAGCAAAAGCAGATCACGACCAGGTACACGAGCAGATCTCAGGAGAGCCTCGATCCTCACCCGGACGCCACCGCGTTTCCCCCGTCTCCTTCGGCGTTTCTTGCGGGTGAGATACACAGGAGGGCGCCTCAGGAAGGCCGGTATTTCCTCAAGGAACAGAGGAGAGCTAGTCACGGGGTCAGTTTTAAGCTGATTGCAGAAGCATCCGACCTCAAGCAGAGTTTGCCGATCGTATGTGAGAAGCGAGAACACCTCTTGACAGCACAGGTAAAGCAGTATCCACATGAAAAACACAGAGCACAGCGACAGACGGCCAGCAGCAGAACACCCTAGCACCATCTTGCCACGTCACAGAGTGCTTCATGAACAAGGGTGAATGTTACACATGAATGTTGGCTGTAGTCACAGCTTGATGTTGTGACAACTTAACATGGTCTGACTCCATGTAAGAGTCCATGTACATGTACAACTCTTACACATGAAAAACTCAGGTGATGTAAAGAACACACAGGCATGGTCATAGCGCCTTCGATGTAATCATTAAAATCCTAAATAAGCCGTGTTTGATTACGCTACGGAGCCACACACACATTAAGCCAGATGCACCTTTCAAAATAAAAGCTTGCGTCACTGCATGGCCACCCCTAGACATTGCATGTATTTGTTTGTAGTGAGCTTATAGGCTACTTTGTAGGCAGGATGTTCAAACAGAATTTGTTCCAAAGGTTTTCTAATTACAAGGATCAAGGGTAAACCTGTGGTAAAACAACCATAGTGCTACAAGTCCTGCTGATAAGTCTTCAACCAATAACTATCTGTGTGCAATTTCCCCAACAAGTTCCACCTTGTAAGGTACAGATGGCAAAAGGTATATATATATATATATATATAGGTAAACCATGATTGCCTACTTGTGGTGAGTTTAGTGGATTTGAGAAAGAAAGAGAGAGAGAAACAGCAATTTAGTTGAGAACACAGATAGTTAAAAGTAGATTAGTAAAACACAAGACATAGGTAAGTGCAGTTTGTTGAGGTAAGATATAGTCAGAGGTAAGTGCAGTAGTTTCTTGAGGTAAGAATTCAAAAGTGTAGGAAGGGAAAAATGAATCCCCAAATGGTTCAGGAAATTGAAAGGTTTCTGAGACATAATGCTTGTCCTGTGGGCTCTTCGGCAAAGAGCCGGTTCATTATCCGGAGAAGGTGTGAAAATTACTTAATTAAGGGTAAGTGGTAACTATTGTTTTATTTTCTATTGTAAATTACAATTTCATTAAAAAAATAAACGGAATCATCATTAGATGAGCAGCTCCACTATATTCGCCGAAGACGAAAGCAGGGAGAACACCTTGCAAAAGTTGTTAAGTCACCTGAAGAAGCAAACCAGGTGTTCCAGGATTTGCATGCTAGTAAGCATGGTGGCCATTGTGGGATGGAGAAAACCTATGATGCTATTGCACGTAGATATTACTGGCCTGGTATGGAAAAAGACATACGTAATGGGTTACTTTTTTTTTTAATCTGTATTGGTAATTTTTAATTTTTTTTTTTTTATTCACCCCATACTTAAATTATTGTAGATATTTGAGTGTCCTGAATGCCAGGCCAGAAGAAACACTACGAAAATAAAGAAGGCATACATCCCCATTGAGGTGACTGCATTAAAACATTTAACATATTTCCAATTGAAGCCATGTCCATAACTAGACTTTTTTATGTTTAAGAGCCACTGGGACTACTGGGCATGGACCTTATTGGCAAGCTCACACCAACAAAGAAGGGCCACCAGTACATTTGCATTATGATAGATTACTTTACGAAGTGGACAGAGGCGTGTCCACTGAAGACCAAAGGAGCAGTGGAGGTTGTTTACTGAATTATGGACTTCTTTTATAAATTTGGTGCCCCAAGAAGGCTTTTACCCGACCAAGGATGTGAATTTGTCAATCAGGTAACACCACTTGTCATGTTATCTGCCCCTATTTTCAATGATAAGTTTTGTCTCAGTATTATTATTGTTAATCCAGATAAACTATAAGATCTGTGACAAGCTGGGAATAAAGAGAAGCTTGTGTTCACCCTACCACCCCCAGACCAATGGCTTGGTAGAGACAATGACTGGGACCATTCAAAGGTATGGTTTTATAATGTTTGTGGATTTTGTGTTACTTTTTGCAATCCTGTAACTGTGTTTATCTTTGATCTTACAGGACTTTGAATAAACTAGTTGGGGAGAAACCTGAGACTTAGGACAGCCACCTGCAGTCCTCTTTGTTTGCCCTGAGAACAAAAAAAACTCAGTTCTCACCTTATTGTCTAATGTTTGGTAGGGAGGAAAGATATCCTACTGAGATTCCAGAAGAGTATGAGGTGTGTTCTCAATACATGTATGTGGTGCATGGTACAGTAATCCATCAATCTGGTTTACCAACATTGTGATATATTTCCTCTCAGGTAACTGATAGCATCGTGGAGAATGTGTTGGGGCATGAAACACTATCTGCAGGACTAAAAATACTTAAAAGAAATTATGCAGTCGCCCTGGAAAACACTGAGAGGGTCAGGGCTAAAGTGAAGCGGAAGAGGGAGGAGACAGGGCAGGAGGACAAGTTTGCTGTGGGAGATCAGGTCATGAGACAAAAACATCCGTCAGGAGCAAAGGAAGGGGGGTAAACCACTGCTAGGGCCCTTCACAATAATTAAAACTGAATATAAAAGTGCTGACCACAAGAACAAGGTGGTGCATAAAGTCAACATTGACCACCTTACCAAATACACACAGCCCACACCCCGCATCCCCCACAAATGGCCTTCTTCATCCACACTTTCAGCATCACCATCCACTATTTCCTCCCCATACAACACTACCCTCTACCTCTGCTCCACCGTCATCCAGCCCTGCTCCTCCTCTATCAGCAATGCAACCTGATTCAGTGGAAAGTGGTGATTATGGACTTTCAGTGTTTTGTCTGTGCTGAGGTCATTACAAGTATTTTTTTTATTTTCTTCCTACAGTAGTAAATGAATTTTGGGCTGGGAAAAGCCAGAGATTTTATGGAGCAAGATGGGCCCATATAAATTGTTTACACAAAACCTACAGGAACACCTTGGACCCGGTAAACTTGTGGAAAGTGAGGTAAGCAAAAAACGTGGCATTGGACAATGTTTATTTTATTTTTTTAGATCATCAACATTTCTTAATGTTTACTGCAATATCGTTATATACTCTTTGCAGGTGACCTGTGGCAGCTTTTTGACAATACTGTAACTCAGGGCCGTGGACAGTCCAGTGCCAAAGCAGAGGCTACTGTTCAAGTGCAAAGGTATCCTGCAGAACTGAACATTCCAAGGCAACAGGACCCTTTGCTCTACTGGCACACTCAGAAGCATCTATATCCGCACCCGTACAAACTGGCAATTCAGATTCTGTGCACACTAGCTTCTTCGGTCCCCTGTGAGAGGGTGTTTTCCAAGGCTGGGGAAGTTTATCAAAAAAGAGGAATCGCCTGAGCCCAAACACTTTGATATCACTATTGTTCCTAAATAAAAATCAATAAAAATGCCCCCTCCCCCAATCACCCAGTAACACAAGCACTTTCATAAAATGTATAAAAAATGTTAATATACATATAATAACTAACAACAATAATATTACAAATATTAATTAATGCACATTTATCTATACCACATTACCACACAATAGATGTATTTACTTTCTCTATATCTTTACAATACCTCATACAGAAATTCTGACAACCCTTAGAACACGTTCCATTGACAGTAAAAACTATGGACAGAGCTTCCGTGGGAGCTTCCGTTTGTTTCTGAAGAGCCATTCTGAGGCTCGGTGGGAGGTTCCAGGACATGCTGACCGCCACCATGTTGGCAGTGTCACGTCCGCCAAAACTACAAATATGGACAAAGAGGGGGAGGAAACTCGTGCTGTGATACGACAACTGTCTGTCACTCAAGCGGCAACGCCCATAATTATGTGTAATTTTAAGTCTGAATACAATTGAAAGGAGTGAGTTGTAAAAAAATTCACCCCCGATACAGTTGACACTAGAAGAGAACCTATCATCTGAGACCAGAGTGGTTTTTTGTACCAGGCTGTAAACATGTTCTTTTCTGCTGTGATGTCGGCCATTTTATCATGGGAGTCTATGGGAAATTACTCGCTTTGGAGTCAGGACTTCCAGCATGTGCAGCTAAAAGTCCATTTTCCATCCCTCAGCAGGTCAGAGGACAAGGAGAGAACAAAAGCTGAACTAGGAGACAAAGAAGCTAAAAAAAGAGATTCAAACAAAAGAGACTCATTATTTTCTACTAAAGGAACAAGAAAACACATCAGGTTTTCTAAAGGAGCAACAACAAGCAGCAGCCCTACTAACAAAAGGACAAATGTCCCTCTGTGTCTCATCTTCCCTCCTTTGTCCTTTGTCTCCTGATCAGCAAGTGGAAGCAGGTGAGCTCAGTCAGAGAGGAGGACTGGGAGTGTCTGGAGGAGCACAGGAGAAGAAGCAGCAACTACCAAGAGCCCTGAGCACAGTGTTCAATGAGCTTTTTACCACAATCATGTTGCTGCTGGTAACAAACACATGTGCTTAATGGGTAAGGTGGGAGGAGGCATGAAGAAGAAAGGCTTTACTATGAAGTCATCACTGTGATACATCACTGTGAGTTTAATGGAACTTATTGGAGTCTTAACTCATAATGAAAGAAGTGACAGAAACAGCAGGTGAAATTATAAACTACCAAAGTATTAAAGAAAAGGTCAAGGGACCCAAACCTGGACAGACTGCATGCTGAAGACACTGAAGGAACACGGAACAACAGGTGCAAACATAGAAAGCTCTGAAAGTGACAGTGACAAAGGACAGCACAAGACTTGGACACACAAGAGTTAACAAGACACAGGTGACAACAATCATGGCGGAGCAGCTAACCAACAAGGAGGGAAACACAAGAGGAAGGAAAGAGTCCTTTCACAATAAAACAGGATATCCAACAAAACAACAAAGTACATGCAGCAGGAAGATGGAGGACTTAAAGGGAAACAAAGCTGACACAGCTGGCGTCATGACATTAGTAACAGTTCAAATGCAGTAAACATGCTGCAGACATGTGTTCATAGATGAAGTCAAACATCAAATGTGCTGTCCCATTCACCTAAATGTTACTAAGAAGAGGACTTCCTGCTGCTCCTTAAACATGATGGTCTGCTGTGGGTCATGTCTTTGTTCTGCACGTGTACAGCTAACATCTCCAGTGTTACACAAACACATCATGTGCTGCTTGACTTGTTCCATTCATGGTAGGAAAGCATGTGGAAGTCACACATGTCAAATCTGTGCTAGTCTCCCTTCATTCAGCCCATATGAAGACAAAGAGTCTGCAGGTCCACGAAGTTATAATTAACTATCATTAAATAACAAGAACTTATGATGCAGCCAGCACATTTATACCATGAAGACCCCTTTAAAATAATACACCTCAAAAACTGGTGTTTTCATCTGCCAAAAAGTGACTGTGGCCCCACAGTGAGTCCAGGGGCTTATTTCTGCCTCAAAAGGACTTGATTTCACTCTGGTCTGTGATATTTGACTGACTCCTGGCCTTTGTTCCTCTCCCACAGCCCCCCACACTCTTAGCTTATCACAACATCAAACCACTTCACACCCACACAGTGACACTCATCCCCCACCCCCACCCCTGTCCTTCACAGCAGCCCAGGTGAGAACAGAACTCAGGAAAACCAAGACAAGGAAGGCAGCTGGACCAGATGCCATTAGCTCCAGGCTCCTTAAGTCCTGCGCAGACCAGCTGTGTGGAGTTATGGAGCACATCTTCAATCTGAGCCTCAAGCTGGGGGTGGTACCACAGCTCTGGAAGACCTCCTGTGTGGTACCAGTGCCTAAAACACCGCACCCCAAAGACCTCAGCAGCTACAGACCAGTGGCTCTGACATCCCACCTCATGAAGACACTGGAGAGACTGGTCCTGAGACACCTCCGCTCCACAGTGGGCTCCTCAATGGATCCACTGCAGTTCGCCTACAGGCCTAATGTTGGAGTGGAGGACGCTGTCACCTTCCTGCTACACCGAGCTCTTTCTCACCTGGAGAAGCCCGGCAGCACTGTGAGAATCACCTTCTTTGATTTTTCCAGTGCTTTCAACACCATCCAGCCGGCGATCCTGAAGGACAAACTGGAGCAGACAGGGGTGGACCACCTGCTGTCAGAGTGGGTCAGGGACTACCTCACAAACCGACCACAGTTTGTGAGAGCCCAGAACTGTGTGTCTGACCTGCTCACCTGTAACACGGGTGCCCCTCAGGGGACTGTCCTGGCCCCCTTTCTCTTCACCCTCTACACGTCGGACTTCAGACACAACACTGACGGCTGTGTGCTGCAGAAGTTCTCTGATGACACTGCGATTGTTGGTCTCATCAGAGATGACGATGACGCGGAGTACAGAGGACTGACGCAGAACTTTGTTGACTGGTGTCAGCGAAACCACCTCCTGATCAATGCAGGGAAAACCAAGGAGATGGTGGTGGACTTTCGCAGACGACACTCAGCCCCCCCCTTACCGGTGAACATCCAGGGAATGGACATTGAGCAGGTGGACTCTTATAAAATACCTGGGTGTTCACCTCAACAACAAACTTGACTGGACTCACAACACAGACGCACTGTACAGGAAGGGCCAGAGCAGGCTCTACCTGCTGAGGAGACTGCGGTCTTTTGGAGTGAAAGGGGCACTCCTGAAGACCTTTTATGACTCTGTGGTGGCATCAGTCATCATGTATGGTGTGGTCTGCTGGAACAGCAGCATCACTGAGAGGGAGAGGAAGAAGCTGGACAGAGTCATCAGGAAGTCCAGCTCTGTCCTGGGCTGCTCTCTGGACTCAGTGCAGGAGGTGGGTGACAGGAGGGTCCTGGCAAAACTAACATCCATGCTGGACAATGAGTCCCACCCCCTGCAGGACACCCTGTCAGCCCTGCAGAGCAGCTTCAGTGGCAGACTGCTCCACCCTCGGTGTGTGAAGGAGAGATACAGAAGGTCTTTCCTTCCTGCTGCTGTCAGACTGTATAATAAACACTTCTGATAGGTGCAATACTCAATACAATAAATTATCTATTTAGTTTTTGATGCACTCTGTACAGTTTATATACCATTTCTACCTCCACTCACCTGTGCAATAACTGTTAAATATGTAAACTGTTTATAATGTATATATCTTTTATTGGTAGCCTATTTTATAATGTATATATCTTTTTCCTAACTTATCCCTTGCTGTCTGTATGCCGTTGCAAAAATGCAATTTCCCCATTGTGGGACTAAGAAAGGTTTCTTAATCTTAATCTTAATCTTAATTTAACAGATTATTGTTGAATCCTGGAACACTTCAAACAGACCGGTGCTGTTGGTGGACTGACTTGCAGCCACCCTTTCAAATATCTTAGAAATAAAGGTGAGGTTGGAGATCACAGCAGTTTAGAAGCCTGTGGTACTTAACCACAGGTTGATCTGGCCACACCTGTGTGAAATCAGCCTGTCCAGTTAGGATCAACACTGATTGTGGATCAGTTTCAGCTGCTGTTATGCAAATGGAACAGACAACAGGTGGAAATGAGAGGCAGTTATCAAGACAGCCCTATAAAGGAGAGGTTCTGCTTCTCAGGAGGGTCACACCCTAATACAAGACCACTTCCTGCAACAAATAAACTTCATGATTCAATGTTTAGCTAATGCCACAGCCACAGAAAGACATTTCTCCCAGCTGCTAGACAGCAAGCCTTATCTAGACATGGAGGACAGTTTCCTCATGGAGGACAGTCTCCTCATGGAGGACAGTTTCCTCATGGAGGACAGTCTCCTCATGGAGGACAGTCTCCTCATGGAGGACAGTGATATGCAAAGTGTTGACACAGTTAGAAGAAATCTTTGCACATATCTTTACCAATGTCAAACTAAGAAGAGCATGCTCTCTCTCTAGGCCTACCTTGTTGGGGGGTACAAACAGGACCCATTGAGCAGTTTCCCCCTCACCCTCTGACCTCTCCTCTACTCTCCTTAGTCTGGATCATACTGGGTAATATCGTCTCATAATCTGTGTTTACTGTCTTCCTCGTAGTTTTGTGCCTCGCTCTCTCTCTCTCTCTTTGCAGGTCTCAAGACCAGTTTGTGGTCAATGTGGACACCCAGGTATTTGTAGCTGTCCACAATGTCCACGTTGGTACCCTTGATGCTGACCGGGTTTGGGAGTGTCTGGTGCTTCCTGAAGTCCACCACCAGCTCTCTTGTCTTTGTGACATTCAGCTGCAGGTGGTTCTGTCCGCACCACTCCACAAAGCTGTCCACCACACTCATATACTCCGCCTCCCAACCTCTGCTGGTCTACTACATAACTAAATAAATTATGTATTGTACACCGGGGGCTGAGTGTCGTCTGCGAAAGTCCACCATCTCCTTGGTTTTCCCTGCATTGATCAGGAGGTGGTTTCGCTGACACCAGTCCACAAAGTTCTGCGTCAGTCCTCTGTACTCTGCGTCGTCGTGGTCAGTGATGAAACCAACAATCGCAGTGTTGTTAGAGAACTTCTGCAGCACACAGCCGTCAGTGTTGTTTCTGAAGACCCACAGTTCTGGGCTCTCACATATTGTTCAGATTCAGATTTAGATTCAGAAAACTTTATTTGTCCCTGAGGGGCAATTTAAGGCACAAGTGAGCAGCTTGAAATATAAGACACAGTAAAATAGAATAGAGAATAGATACAAATAAAATATAAAATATTAAGTATGTACAGGTTATCAAGTCATAAATGTTATCACTATCCAAATGTCCATGAACAATGTAAACAGACTGTAAAGTGGCTGAAGTGCAAAAGTAAGCAGTAAACAGTAGTATTTGTATGTGCAAATTAAAGCTATTGTGGTCAGTTTGTGAGGTAGTCCCTGATCCACTCTGACAGCAGGTGGTCCACCCCTGTCTGCTCCAGTTTGTCCTTCAGGATCGGCGGCTCTCCAGGTGAGAAAGCTCAATTTAGCAGGAAGATGACAGCATCCTCCTAATAATACTTACTTTAAGACATGTTATATGTGAGTTTCTGTAGTGTAGTGGTTATCGCGTTCGCCTCACACGCGAAAGGTCCCTGGTTCAAAACCTGGCAGAAACACAACATTGTTTTAGGGACAACAGTGGCGCAGTGGTATAGCAGGGTTGTCTAGTAACCGGAAGGTTGGTGGTTCGATCCCAACTCCTCCCTAGTCACTGTTGTGTGTTCTCGGGCAAGACACTTCACCCTAGCCTGTGGCGCACCTTGCTAGTCATTGTATGACACTGCCGTAAAGAATTTCCCTCTGGGATTAATATAGTATCTAAAATAAAAAAAAAAAAAAATATAATGTGTTATGGGTTTTTGGTGGTCATATATAGGTTTTACTTGTTGTGTGGGTGCGGAGTGGTGGGATAGTGATGTGACTGCTTTTAGCGACACTGACTTCATTCATAACATGCAACATTCATAACTTCAGAATGACGAGAACCTTTGAATACGTCTGCGAGCGCCTTTCTGTGTCACTTTCACAGCAAGACAGTCTACATCTCCCTCATCTGTGAGCCGCGCATTGGAGTTGGGCTCTACTTCCTGGCAACAGGCGCTTGTTGCTAACAACACAGCTTGTCTGCCCGCTCCTGTGTCGCAGAATTGTGACGCCTGTCGCCTTTTACTGACGCAAAAGTCGGATATATGCCGCATAGCCGTTCAGACTGAGGTCGCATTGCAAAAAAAAGTATCTGATTTAGGACCACATATGAAAGTGGCCTGGGTCGGATATAAAAACATCGGAATTGAGCTGTTCACACTGTCATGACAATATCAGATACAGGTCACATTAGTGCAAAAAATTGGGATTTGGTCACTTTAGCCTGCAGTCTGAACGTAGCCCAAGTGGCTCCATCAGTTCTACTGAACTTGACCAGATGAAGCACATCAGACTTGTTAGGTGTAAACAATTAACTCTTTTAACTGTTGTTATGTCCTCCTGCACTCCATCCTCTGGGGCCATGATGTCACCGGCACCCAGGCAGATGTTGTGCAGGCAGGCACAAGCTGTTATGACCTGTAGAAAAGAAGAATTACTTACATGGTATTCACCATTTGACAATAAGCAATATTTCTCTCATGTAGTGACATACCTGAGGCACAAAGGTGTGGTGCACCTCCAGCGCTTGGAGGAAGATGGCTCGCCACCATGTCTTCATCATTCCAAAGGCACGCTCTATGATGGAGCGTGTCCTGGAATGATGGCTGTTGAAGCGCTGGGCTGCCACACCTTGTGCCGGCTGCTTGTAGGGTGTGATGAGGGGGAGTGGATGCTGGAGACATGGGTACCCGCCATCTGCCAAGATGAAGTGCCCTGGAGGAGGGTAGATGCCACGCCTGTACAGTGGGCTGTGCTGGAGTACTCTGGAGTCGTGCACCGACCCCGGCCAACCCACGTACGTGTCAATGAAGCGGCCCTGATGGTCACACACTGCCTGCAATAAAATGGAGGAAAACAGTTTCCTGTTGCGGTAGCAGTGACCATCAGGGCCGCTTGGAGGCTTGAGCCTCACATGGCAGCCGTCGATTGCTCCAGCAGCTTTGCAGAAAGCTCCGTGTCTCGCCAGCCCTGCAAACCCCTGGGTTACTGCCGCCAGGTCTTCTGCGGTCTTGGGGAGGTAGATGACCTTGTGGCGAATAGCCACCACCTCCCCAGTAACCCGATGGACGATGCAGTGAACAGTGGAGCGAGGCATCCCGAACACCCTTGCCACCACTCTGTAGGATGTCCCACTCGCCAGCCAGAAGAGGAAGAGCAAGGTCTCTATTGTGGCACCCCATCCCTGTCTTCTTTCCTGGTGTAGAAGCTCCAGCAGCACCGCCAGGGACTCTCTGCTCAGCCGGAAGTCTTGGGTGGTGTCATGATTGTTAAAAAGGTTTGTAGAACAGGGACGTGTACATTTATACGGCAGTAAATCCGCCCTGTCTGGAGACATGAGGGTAAGAACATGAGGATTAAACTACAGCTATTGATTTACAGCTGATACAATTCTATTGAATGTTAACAGTTCTTACACATTTAACTAATTTAACTAAAACACATTTCAAGTCTTACAAATGAATAAATACATATTACATTAAATCATATTTGTCAACTACTGTTTATATGGCAGGCATTTGTTCAGTAACTGGTATATTAATTATTATCAATAGTATGGGTTATTACAGCAGCGGGTTAACGTTACCTCTCCACTGCGCTCTCCCAGCCTGAAATAAACGAGTCGGCGCTGATTTCTCTGCTGCTGAAGCCACCGCTGAAGCCGCCTCTCCTCTTCCACCAACAACGTAAATATTAAACAAAACAAAATCCAAATCTCGATCTCCATTTCCATCTTTCGTTTTTCTGCCTTTTCGTGTCTTTCCTCTCTTTTCTCTTTTTACTCTGTGTTCGTCTGCTGTCGTCTGTCCGCGTTTGTTTTTCCCGGGCTTGGGGGGCAGAACTTGTGACGTCGCGCCACAATCAGGAAGTGCTTTGAAGGCTAGACCGTCCCATTTACCAATGGTTGAGAATCCTCCGGAGGATCCTCCGGAGGATCCTCAGGAGGACGCGGCCTCCTTAGACCGCATAGGCTGTGTCCTCCGAAGGATGCAGACCCTGAATTGGAACACAGCTTAGATCTTTCCAAATAAAACAGGAAGCTAGAGACAGAGAGGAAATGAATCAAAGCATGATGAAAGCAAAAGCAGGAAGAAGACAAAGAGTCATTTTCAAAGACAAATGAATCCAAGAATCAAAGAGGAAGAAGAAGAGCTAAAGCTTTCCTTACATGGAACTTTCAATACATGAACATCTTCCTATGATCTTCCAGCATGTGCAGCTAAAAGTCCATTTGACATCCCTCAGCAGGTCAGAGGACAAGGAGAGGAACAAAACCTGAACTAGGAGACAAAGAAGCAAAAGAGACTCATTATTTTCTACTGAAGGAACAAGAAAACACATCAGGTTTTCTAAAGGAGCAACAACAAGCAGCAGCCCTACTAACAAAAGGACAAATGTCCCTCTGTGTCTCATCTTCCCTCCTTTGTCCTTTGTCTCCTGATCAGCAAGTGGAAGCAGGTGAGCTCAGTCAGAGAGGAGGACTGGGAGTGTCTGCAGGAGCACAGGAGAAGAAGCAGCAACTACCAAGAGCCTTGAGCTTAGTGTTCAATGAGCTTTTTACTACAATCATGTTGCTGCTGGTAACAAACACAATGTTAATGTAATGGGTAAGGTGGGAGGGAGGCATGAAGAAGAAAGGCTATGAAGTCTTGATACATCACTGTGAGTTTAATGGAACTTATTGGAGTCTTAACTCGCAATGAAAGAAACGACAGAAACAGCAGGTGGAATTCTATTAGTAACAGTTCAAATGCAGTAAACATGCTGCAGACATGTGTTCATAGATGAAGTCAAACATCAAATGTGCTGTCCCATTCACCTAAATGTTACTAAGAAGAGGACTTCCTGCTGCTCCTTAAACATGATGGTCTGCTGTGGGTCATGTCTTTGTTCTGCACATGTACAGCTAAC